>NC_057798.1:564540693-564550711 GCF_018294505.1 Triticum aestivum
ACCACCAAATCAGCCGCCATCTGTCTGCACGAGAGTGTAGGGGACCCTGGGAGGAACGGAACCACCTGAGGCTCCACGTCCCTCCCCCCCCCAAGGTCGTCTCGGAGAGGCCCGTCACGCGACCACCCACCACGGGACGAGCAGCAGACCCAAAATCCAACACCGGGAGCGAGCACTCGAAAGCATCATCAGAATCCACCCGATCGCTCCAAGGCCTAGGAGGAGCAGACGCAGGCTGAAAAGATCCAAACCGCAATGTGCTCTTAGGCACCGACGGAGCTGGGGCCGGCTCTACCCCGGATCCAGTCTCGGGCAACTGAGCCACTGGTCCCGATCCGTTTGACATCTCTCGTCCAGCCTCATCAGTCGGTTCCTCCCTAGCACCAGCATTGTCGTCCCCCTCGTGCATATCCACATCAGCACTAGTAACCGCCTCAGCAAACAACTCAGCGTCCTCAAACTCAATCTCAAGAGGAAATACCTCTCCCCTATAGGTCCAGTTAACCACATCCGGGACGAACTCGATGTCCAAAACACTAACTCGCAATCTGGCCACCCCCTGGGCGCGAGTGGATGCCATATCCACTTTCTCCGTTTTGCCAACCATGATACCCAGACTAGCCACAACACGAACATCTGTCAGAGCCTCAGAGGGTGCCCCAGAAAAACGTAACCACACCTGAGTGAGGGGCTTCCCCTTAGGCTCCACTTTCTTCCACTCTTGAAACTCTAGAATGCAATTAGTGCCTGGCACCTTACACATCCCAAAGCTTAGCAATCGCCGCAGGTCCTCTACCGACGGGAAGTCAACCCTGAACACGCGCTCTTCAATGAAGACAAGCTCCCACTGAATATCTCCCGGAGCTAGTTCCTGAAGCCTCTGCATAATCTGAGCCTCAAAGACATCTCCCTGGGTAACCTTCACAAGTCTAGTAGTCAGGCTCTGCGTCTCAACTGGAATCTCTCTCGCAGCTGGGGACTCAAAGAACATCAGCTCGGCACAATATACTCCATACATTGTAAGAGCCGGAGCCTGCTCACGCAGAGGCGGGCAATCCCCCGAGGTATGCGCAGGCTTGCCACAAGACTCACACAGCTCGGCCACACATTCAGCAATAAAGTGGCCCTTCTCACCACACCGGTAACAAAGCATCCTCTCCTTCTTACGCGCATATTTGGACGCCCTCTCTGCATCAGACCTGTCGGTGACCTCAGCCACCGTCCCAGCCTCAGGAACCTCAATAATGGCCAAGGCATTCACCACCTCCATCGCCTGGGGTGGAAGCTCTGTGGAAACGTGGTCGGTCTCCATTGCCGACGCCGAAGGGTCAACAGTTGCCCTAGGCGGAGGCGGTCGGCGAAACCTGCCACGGCCCCCACCCCGGTCACCACGATAGCCACGAAAGCCTCCTCTCTGTCGGTGGTCTAGGCCTGAGGCCCCCTCAACAAATCCGCCTGCAGGGCCAAGAAACGGTCTCTCAGCAGACCCGTCACTCTGCCAGGCATATCCACAGCCTCCTCCCGTGGAAGAGGACCCTCGATGCTGTCCATCACCATATGCATCATACCCATCATCCCCCACTGGCCTCGGGGTGGATCATTGGTAACTCTGTTGCTAGAATATTGCCTCGCCTGTGTCAGCCCCACGCGGTTCTGAGCCGGCCTTGCGACATAGTGCGGCGGAGGAGCGGCACGAGGCGGACCGCCCGAAGGCGCCTGCACTACCCCAAGGGCAGTACCACCGCGTCCAACCGGAGCCACACCAGCCTCGCCCGACGCAGGAGGCCGAGGACCAACAGGACCCGCTGCCTGCGGCGCAACGGGTGCCGCTCCCGGCGCAGGCGGCCTCAGCCCGCCATGCCCAGCAGCAAGGGTCGCCGCTCCCGGCTCAGGCGGCCTATGCCCGCCCCGCCCAGCAGCAGGGGGCGCCGCTCCCGGCGCAGGCGGCCTCAGCCCGCCCCGCCCAGCAGCAGGAGGCAGCAGACCCGGAGTCCGGGCTCCCTGGTGGCCAGCGCCTCGGCCCGGATGAGCCAGCGCCAAACCTCCTCCCGCCGGCGGCCTCAGTCCGGGCGGCGCCGGGGCTCCGCGCCCAGCACCCGCCACCGTCGTTGGAGCCGGCCCTCCCCTTCCCGCAGAACCGGACTTTGAGACAGGCGTTGGCGCAGCTCCACTGCCGGCCATAGCACCGAGCGGCCGCACCCTCCTTGCCCGTCGATCTCCACAGACCTGGAAACCTCTCGTCCCGAGCCTACGAACCCTAACGCTCGAAGGCGACGGCGCACGACAGAACGAATCACGCTCAGCTTTGATCATGCATGGGAGATCGATATGGGCAGCAACTCGGCCTGGTACAGCCTGGGCCTCATAACCATCTAACCCCAGCCCAATTCCTCGCGGACCCGGCTCCTTCCGAACCGGCCCAACAGAACCCAAAAGCTGATTCAAACGTAGTGCTCTCGCCTTCAAAATCCCGATCACCGACGCGGCCATCACGGGCGCCGCCGCCGGCTGACGGACGGCGTTCCGCCTCGCATACTTCCGCTTGTGCACAGTAATCCAGGATTCCGGTCTAATCATATCGAATAACGTAAGGTTAGGAAGACTCACCTTAGGTATTGGTCCTTTCCAAGGCCGGATCGCCGCCGCCGCCGTCTTGCGATGAACAATGCGTCGGATCATCTCGATCTTCTCGCCCGCATGAAGACCAATCCGAGCCGGATCCTCCGGTGGCAGTACCCGATCGATCGTAGTGGCCACCTCATCTTCGGTATACCCTGAATGAAAGAATTCGCAAATCAGATCCGAAGGGGTGGGATACGGCGGCCACTCCACCGGCAAAGCATCCCCATTGTCGTCCGAATCATGCTCGTCAGGCTCGGCGAGGGCCCAGAAACGCCCGCCGACTCGCCGGGGTTCACCGGAGGTGGACTGCGCAACCGCGGTCGAGCGCATGGTCGCCCGCCTAGTCGCCCCAGAACAGAACAGAACAGGCTGCCCTTCACTCAGTTTATATTTATGTTAGCCCAACCAAAACCAAACCAACTTGACTTTCCACCCAAGTCGAGCTGAAACTGAGTGCTTACCTCTGGTTGAAGCTAGTTGCTGAAATGGTTTGAAAACCATTCTAGTAGTAATAATAACCATCGTCCTAACGCACGTGAGCGGCGCTTGATAGCAGCGGCTATGGAGCCCAGTCCAGCAAGCCGCGCGCGAAGATGGCGGCCACGGAGACAGGTCCAGAGACTCGCGCTCGACGACAGTGGCCGCGGAGGCAGGTCCAGAGAGCCGCGCGTGAGTGGCGCTTGACGGCAGTGGCCGTGGAGGCTAGTCCGGCAAGCCGCACGTGATGGTAACTCCGGCAAAGGCGGGGCTACCGAGCTATGTGCGAGCTACGCGCCAGCTGCTCCGGCGAAGGCGGGGCCGACGCGCCAAGCGCGAGCGGCAGCCGTTGAGGTCCAATGGGCTGAGAAGAATGGCCTTGATATTTACGAATGGAACCAACATAAACTACCCTAAAAAAACATAAACAACCGGGCATGAGCTGCGGCTCTAAACTTTTTGGAGTTGGACCTGTTCAGGCCTATAACCGACCATACCCAACCATTTGCTATAAGAAACCAAACTGAACCAAACTCTTTTCAGAGTTAGCCTATTAACACCTGAACCAAATGAACCCGTCAGCTGAAACCAAACTGATACACCCGGTTAATCAAAAACTATTCTCAGATTTACCCATATTCAATGTGCACATGCGTATCTGCTTCTTTTTTTTGAGATGTTTTTTTAGAGAAAAGGCGAGAGCCCGACTTTATAGATAAAGCCACCAGGCAGAGTATATGACCAACAACAGCACCCAACAAAGTATCACGCGCAGAAGATAAAGTATCATTACAAGGCCAGCGGCCTTACATGGCACGCAGGCCAGCCTAAACCAGACACCAAAAGAGCTTTCAGGAAGCCGTCCTCAAAGAAAGCCGAAAAAGCCCAGACGCCGTAGATTTCATCTTGGATAGCATGGCGTCGAAGGCCTGGAGGTCCCCTTCTTTAGTCAATAATCTCCACTGCTGCAAGAAACCATTGGCTTTAAATAAGCAATTGACAGGATTAGCCGGAAAAATATGTTCAATCGAGAACTTATTCCTAGTAGTCCACAACGACCAGCCAATCGCAGCCCATCCAACTAAGAAGACTCTTTTAGAATGGCCAGAAAGAAGATTGACATAATGCCTCAGGTCTTCAAAGGAGGAAGGGGACCAATTTACATGTAACCAGAGTCTGATGCAACTCCACATAAGTTTAGCTAAGGAGAAGTGAAAGAAAATATGCTCAGTGTTCTCCAGTGCCCCACAAAGCACACACCTGTCGGACCTCGGCCCGTTTCTTTTCTTAATCTGATCGGCCGCCGGAAGCTTACTCCGGACAGCTTGCCAGAGAAATATCTTGATCTTAGGAGGAATTCGAGCCGACCAGACATGCTTAAACTTGACCGGGCGCCCCCCAGGGATAAGCTTGGAGTAAGCAGATTTAACCGAAAAACGCCCCGAAGAGGAGAGGGGCCACACCACGGCATCCTCTTCCTCCAAGAGCAGGGGGAAGCAAGCAGTAAGGCGCTGCCAATCTTCCAACTCTTCAGGAGAAAGAGAACAACGAAAATCCAGAACCCAACCCCTAGCCGAGAGCTCAAAGATAGAAACCTCAGTATCATCGCAATATGAAAATAGAACCGGAAAAGCAACAACCAGCGTGGAGTCCCCGACCCACCAATCAAGCCAAAACCGCGTAGACTTACCGTTCCTAACTACAAATTTTACAAGGGACCGAAAGATCGGCCGGACTTTAACCAGTTGATGCCAAAATTGCGACCCACCCGCAGTCGGCGCGAACATAGGACTCGAGGAGGGGAAATATTTAGCTTTTAGGATAGAGAGCCAGGGTGGCAGTTCCTTAAGAGTCATGATCTTCCACCACCATTTGATCATAAGACAAATATTCATCACTCGAGTATTAATAATGCCCAGACCCCCTTTGGCCCTGGGGCGACATATAATGTCCCATCTGACCATCCTGTACTTACGTTTATTGTCCACTGCGTTCCAATAGAAAGCACCCCTATGCTTGTCAAAACCATTATGAACCCCACTAGAGAGAAGATAGAATCCCATTAAGAACATAGGTAGCGAAGAAAGACAGGAGTTAGTAAGGGCGACCTTGCCCGCTTGCGTATTATATCGCCCTCGCCAAGGGAGAACTCTGTTGCCAACTTTGGTAACCACCGGAGCGAAGTCTTTAGCCAAAAGTTTAAGCGGGGAAATGGGGAGGCCTAGATATTTGAGAGGGTAGGATCCCAAAGAGCAGTTCGGAAGATGGGCCACCCGCTACGCCTCTTCGTCCGAGATCCCAGTCACTACAACCTCACTCTTAGAGAAATTGATTTTAAGACCTGAGAGCGCTTCGAAACAAAGCAGAAGGAATTTCAGATTGGTGAGGCTATTATCATTAAGTTCCATCAGAATTATAGTATCATCCGCATATTGGAGATGAGAGATGCCATTAGGGATGAGATGAGAGCTCACTGGAGTGATATGACCAGCCAAGGCAGCTCGAGAGAGAATGCGAGATAGAGCATCAGCCACAAAGTTGAAGAGTAAAGGGGACGCTGGATCCCCTTGCCTGAGGCCCCTGCCATTAGCAAAAAAATGGCTGATTTGGCCATTGACAGCCACAGCCGTGTGCCCCCCAGAAACCAATTGCATCAAGCGCTATATAACAGGCCCCTCAAAGCCCTTAGCCAAAAGAACTTGCCGAAGGAATTTCCAGCTAACCGAGTCGTAGGCCTTTTCAAAGTCAAGTTTGAGAACCACAGCCTTGGTCCCTCGCACCCGTAAGTCATGAACAATCTCATGTAAACAAAGTACCCCATCCAAAATGAACCCCCCTTTGATGAAAGAAGACTGGAAAGGGCTAATGGTCCGATGTGCAATGGGAGATAGCCTAGTGGCCATGCCCTTTGCAGGCATCTTTGCGAAGTTGTTGATTAAAGCAATCGGCCTAAATTGAGAAATCATATCCGCACCCTTGACCTTAGGGATGAGGGAGAGAACCGCATAGTTAAGTCTAGAAATGTCAACCGATCCCAGCCAATACCCTTGGATGACAGCAGAAATTAGACCTTTTAGTTGGGGCCAGAATTGTCGAAAGAACGGAATGGAGAAACCATCAGGGCCTGAAGCCGCATTAGAATTAGCCGTCCAAATAGTATCAAAAATGTCCTCCTCAGAAGGGGGAATCCACAGAAGCTCATTATCAGCGTGAGAAATCCTATCAAGGGGAGCCCAGAAGCCCGGGGCTAGCGCGAATCCGAGGTCTGGTTTAGCCGCAAGCAGGTTAGAGAAGAACCGAACTACATGACGGAGAATGACCGGCGGTTCAGAGACCCTAACACCATCAATAATGAGGCTATTAATCAAACATCTACGCCGTCTGCCATTCGCAATGGCGAAAAAGTAAGCCGTGGGAGAATCACCCTTAAGAGTCCAATTAATCGTACCCCTTTGCTTCCAATACACTTCCTCTTGGCGATGAATAGCCAGAAGCTCCTTCTCAAGGCCATAGCGAACTTGCCACTCAGTAGCCGAGAGCCCACCATTGTCCGCACGGGAGTCGAGGGCACTAATTTGAGCACTCAACCTAGATTTGTCGCGCCTCGACTCAGCAAAGTGGTTCTTGGCCCATCCTCTAAGGAACTTGCGTAGGGAGTAAGAAACATAATGCCAGTCATCCATAGGGCCAAATGAACGATGGGGGGAGGTAAGAAAGCCCAAGATCTTCTGAGCCAGCATATCAGGGAACCCTTCCACTAAAAGCCAGGACGCGTCAAATTGAAATCTTTGGCAGCCATTGGGGCAGAGACCATCGTCAAGGATGAGAGGAGCGTGATCGGACCCGACGATGGGGAGGGCCCGAAGTGAGCAGCGAGGAAAAAGGCCATCCCAAGCAGGGCAGATAAAAACTCTATCAAGAACCGAGCGAATAGGACAAGTCTGTCGGTTGGTCCAAGTGTAGCGGGCCCCAACCCTCGGGATCTCACGGATAGCCGTGTCCCTGATGAAAGCATTAAAAGCCTCGGCCCGCACCCAGGGGAAATTGATAGAACTCTTATCAGAAGGATACCGAAGCAGATTAAAATCACCCCCAATCAGGAGTGGCAGTTGGCAGGCATCAATTTTAGTAAAAATCTCATCCAAGAAAATTTGTGACAAGGAATGATCAGCCAGACCATATACTACCATAAGTTCAAGGAGGGTGTTATTGGAACGTAGGGAAACTACCATACTAGCCCAGTATATACCATGGTCGAAAGCCACAAAATCAAAGGTGACATTATTGGTGCCCAAAAGAAAGCCGCTGGACTGACCAACAGAGGCCACGAAATTCCACCTAAATCTATCAATCCCAGCAATCGCCGATAGTTCAGAAGGAGAAAAGGAGGGTTTAAGAGTCTCAACAAGCCCGATAAAATCAATCCTTTCAGCGCGCATTAAGTCCTTCAGTTGGTCTCTGCGCCCCCTAGCGCAGAACCCTCTAATGTTCCAAAACATGGCCTTCATCTTAGGGAAAGGTTTTTAATTCTCAAGCTCGACCTGCACGGAGCCTTGCAGGTTTTAGCACGTTTCCCGGCCCCGCGCTTCTGCACCGGAGACATCTGCCCCCTAGCAACCTCGCCCGATTCCCCTCCGCCCACAACCAGAGGGGCATCCATCCCAGTCCCGGCCTCCTTGGCCTTGGCGATATCAGCCTGAGCACGTTCATTAGCACGAATCAACTACAACAGAGAGGAGGGAGAACCCACGCTAGCGTCTAGACATATCCCAACATCAGCTAATATCGAAAGGAGATGTTCATCGAAATGGGAGGGTAAAACAAGCCTAACAGGAGACTGAGCCAAAGGGGGGCAAGGAGATGAGGGTGAATCCAAACCTGAGGGGGGAAGATCACGCGCCGCCGCACGCCGAGCTGCCCGATCCACCACGCGCTCGCCACTGTTGGATGTGCGGCCACTCTTGCGAGCGGTCGAGGCAGGAGAGCGCACAGGGACCGGAGGGGCCCGACCAGGGGAAGCCGCCGCCAAAGAAGGGCCCGAAGCCGCCCCCAGGTCCGCCTCCAGACGGCGGCAGAGCCCAGCCGCCGACTACCTGGAGTCCCCCGAGGCCCGGCTCTTCGCGGAAAACTTCTTCACCGAGGACTTCTTCCTTTTCTTGGCCGCCGAAGGTCCCACTGGAGGTAGATCTTCAATGCCGGACAGCGAGGGGGAGGTGGGGCGCACGGGCATGTTGGAGCACGCCCCCGACAAGGGGGTGCCCTTCGAAGCAGTCGCGGCCGCAGGACCAGCCACTGTACCAGGCACCGAGCCCTGAACCCCACCACCCGCCGGAGCCGGAGCACAGTCCTTCATCAGCTCCTGCTCAGCAGGAGAAAGCCCATCCCACGCAGACTGGGTGAATCAAGGATCCGTGCCATTCAGCGAGTCCTCAGGACCCCCCCACCCTCCCGGCTCTTGTCATCGTCACCCGAGGCCGGGGGAGGAGGGGGGGTGAAGGAGGAGCGACCGCACCAGGAGAACCTTCCACCCGAACTCGAAGACGAAAGCCACCAGCCACCGGGAAGACATCAACGGAACCACGGATGCAGATCGGATCAACACACCACACATGAAGGCGAGCAGGACCCAGAACCGACAGCGAAGCAAGATCGACCTCAATAGGTTTCCCGATAAGCACCCCAAAAGCCATCAAGAAGGACGCGGTGCGCAAGCTGGGAGGCACATCATCAACGAGCACCCAGACATCAGACAGAGGAGATATGGTCTTGGATCCGTTGGAAGCCGCTTTGACCGATACAACAAGTTGATTCACAGGGAGAGTGAAACTGGTACAGGAAGACATCATGCGAAGACTCTCTTTAGAGGGGAAAGTGGCCGCAAACTCGAAATCAGAAAGCTGCCGGATCTGCCAGTCCCAACCCCCTTCATCCCACATATGAAGTTCATCCAAGAGGGCTTGTGAAGAGATACGCTTGTCTTGGACAGTAATGACACCCACGTTGGACAGGGAGGGAATGGGAGCAGCTGCGGGGACTTCCTTGTCCATGGCAAAAAAAGAGCAACCCGGGAGGCCAATCCCAAAATGGACGAAGGAGGGGGGCTTGATCCTACTCTGACAGTCCACCGTTAGGTGTCCATCCTCCCTACAGATGAGACAGAAAGGAGGGTTCTCGCACCGAGACTGGAAATGGCCAGGGCGATGACACGCGAAGCTGGTGAGGATGGGATTAGAAACCTAGGAGTGAGAGGAGTTACGATTCGCACCACGAGAAGGCGACGGAGGGAGGATGCCATCTCCAGAAGAACCACCGACGGCACCCGCGCCAGCACCATGTCCCGCCGCAGGGCCAACCGGACGCCGGGCCGGGGCCCCAGAGCCACCACGAGGAACGAAGCGGGACGGCCCGCCGCCGCCCGCCGCCGTCGCCCGCGGCGGCCCACCCATGGGAGCAAGCGAGGAAGGAGACGAGGAGGGGCCCGAAGATCCCGCCCGGCTCCCCCGCGCCGCCTGTTCCCAAGGGTCGACCACATGCACCGGAGCTGCGGGCGCCAAGGACGGAGAAGCCACCGGCCCGAAACCAGACGCACGCGGCGAAGCGGCACCCGCCTCCGACCGCGAAGCCTGGAGCTTGGCGCGGAGCGACGCCTCAAACTCCAGATCCGCAACGGCGTCGCCAGAGCCGTCCCGCCCCCGCTTGAGGCCGGAGACAGCGTCGCTGGAGGACCCACGGGAGCGATCCATCACCACCACCGACGAGAAGGGGAGGAGGAGGGGAGGGGGAGGCTTGGATCTGACAAAGTGGCGGATAGGGAAACGGCGCCGTCGCAGATCAGTAGCGGAGGCAGGAAACCCTAGAAAAGGGGGAACCGACCCCTTCCGGACCCATAAATAGCCGGAGCCAGCCAGGCCGGGCTCTG
>NC_057798.1:564551019-564577500 GCF_018294505.1 Triticum aestivum
CAGCGAAGGGGCCGACACAGGCCCACACGGCCCGTCACCGACCAGAGGGACCCGGCCCACGGACCGGGGCACCAACGCAAGACCCGATCCCAGATCTAGGGTTTGCGCCGGCGCCGCCGACGACGTGGAAGGGAGGCACCTGGACGGCGACGAACCGGAGGACACCGCCACCGAGGAGGATGAGACGGGTGAGGCCATGGCGTCCACCCCCGGGCTCACCAAAGAAGGATCCGCCGCCCAGGGAGCGGCGCGCCGGCGCCCACGGCCAACACGACGCCATCCATCCGGACCCGCATCAAGCGCACACAGCCGGCCGCGACCCCCCGGAGCAAACTTGCGCCGACGGCCCGCCACCAATAACGGAGGCAACCCAACCACCGATGCCGAGCGAGGAGGAGGGGGAGTCTCAGGATCAGAATCGGAGCCAGAGTCGTCGGAATCAAGGGCCCAGAACTTGTTGGCCCGTGGCGTTGCCAGGGCCACCGGACAGGGAGGGGGGAACGCAGGTGGGAGGGGTTCGGGCCCCGCCGCCGGCGGATAGCCCGGAGAGGAGCACGAGGGGAGAAGGGAGCAGGGGAGCGAATCTGACTTGGACGCCGGGGGCGAGGGGGAACCGCAAGCCGACGGCGTCCCGCGGGGAGGGAGCGAGGGAGGGGAGGAGAGAGCCATCCGTTTTGAGATGTGCTAGCTAGCTTTCTTTGCATTTCAGTTTGAGGGTCACCGTCTGACGATAGGAGATGACAGCTGGGTCGAGCCATCTGGCCGGGCTGGCTCGCCACCAAACCCTCGAGGCCCGCCACGATCGGCCGGCGCCGAGATGGTTCGCTGACGAGGCGCGTCGTCAGACGCGACGCTGACTCAGCCCAACGTGCGCGCCATGGAAGAAAAGTTAGCGTGGAGAGGAAAAGGAGACAACGCATGCACTGAGACTGAGACTGACCGAACGTGCCTTCCATTCCATGCACGCGCGAACCTTCTTTACTTTGAGTCTTCTTCTTCTTGGTGTACGTAGGGCGAGGGGGTAGGCCCCGTTGGACAAATTTTATCCAGTCCTGCTGCCACGCCATCGCCGTCGCCGAATCAGCTCGCACGCAAGTGAGGTGTACATACTCGTTACACCATGGCATTGCATCCGCTTAAAGTTTTGGCGACTGCAAACCTAAAAATAATCTGAAGAAGAAAGTGATAATTCGGTTGCGTTGCATGCTTTGTAGAAACAGGGATTGATCAACGACTCACCGGCGACAGAGTTACGGAGGCCTGATTTTTCTACACCCACCCCCAAGTGCGTGCATGTGACAGCCGGTTGGGCGAAGGCATCATCGACCGATCATGGTCCAGGCATGTGTGGGTGACTAGATGTCACTCGTGACATGCACATGCAGTGGCGCGGGTGACTGTTCAATTCAAAAGCTAATTGGATAAACATCCAGCTTTTGGTTAGGTTTTTACAGGTTCCAATCCAGAGCTTATAAAAGGCGCCCCCTCCTTCCCATTCAGAGCACGGAGCTCCAGCACCAACCCACACACGCACCACTCACCTCACCAGCAACCTCAGACAGAGGCCGGAAACTCAGGCGGAAGAAAAACAAGTCTTCGGTTCTTCGTTCAAACAGCAAATGGAGAAGGCAGGACACGAGCATGTGATCGGCATCCCGGTGAGCAGCACTGCTATCGGCATCGAGGAGCCCGAGTTCACCGGCGATGATGCAAAGTATTTGACGAACACGCGTGCCGGTGGGAAATCGAGCCGCAGGACCGGAGACAAGTTCGCTCGTGGCATCAAAGAACATGGTAATTAAGTCCTCCAGTCCGTCTGGATGAATCTTTTCTCGTCTTTCTGTTCGTATGGTGCTTCATCAGTTGTGAATTAGGCACTGAACATAGATATGCCCTTCTGCAGTGATTCTCGGCCCAAAGCTGTACGAGACCGTGAGGGGAAAGCTGTCGCTGGGCGCCAGAATCCTCCAGGCCGGCGGCGTGGAGAAAGTCTTCCAGCGGTGGTTCTCGGTCGAGAAGGGCGAGAAGCTCCTCAAGGCCTCGCACTGCTACCTGTCCACCACCGCCGGCCCGATCGCCGGGATGCTCTTCGTATCCACGGAGAAGGTGGCCTTCCGCAGCGACCGGTCACTGGCGCTGACCTCGCCCAAGGGCGACACAGTGCGGGTGCCGTACAAGGTGGCCGTCCCGCTGAGGAGGGTGAAGGCGGCCAGGCCGAGCGAGAACCAGCGCCGGCCGGAGCAGAAGTACGTCCAGCTGGTGACCGACGACGGCTTCGAGTTCTGGTTCATGGGCTTCGTCAGCTACCAGGCGTCCCTGCAGCACCTCGAGCAGGCCATCAGCGCGGCTGGGGGTGGGATGAAGGTGCAGTCGTCGCGGGCCGCGGGTACCGGGAGCGGGACGCGCTTGCGGCCTACCGCGGCGTGAACGCTACGCGAGCGCATGACGACGCCGATCACTGTCTGACTTACAACACGAGTAGCAAGCGTGATTTGGGAGACCTCGTCGGCCTCGGCGACTTAGGCGCAGCGTAACATCGCCGCCGGGAGCTCAGCAAGGTGTGAGGACGGGCGCTCGCCCGAATCAACGCCGCAGGAGGCCGAGGTTGTCGAGCTGGTGGCTTACGCCACCTCCCTATACGTGAGCCGCTGGTGGGGAACGACGAACCGCGCGAGCATGGGCATGGCCGTGAAGAGGCCCCGAGCAGGGCAAGTGGGCAACGAGCCTTGCTGCGGGGGCCCTCTAATGGCTTATCAATGGGCGTCGTCATGGATTGGTAGGTGATGGAAGCCTGCAACCGATGTGTTTGGTTCTAAAACGAACTGGAATGGAATGGCACACCAAGAATGTCGGTTCCGTTGACTTGTTTGGTTCGGGATATCGAATTAAATGGTTACACTTAAGTAGCATTTGGTTTGACAAGTAGAATGAAATGAATTTAGTTCAACTCACCTCTTGCATAGAAACGGTGAGGTTGCCTCTCATATGCATATATACAATATGAACAAAGTACAAAATCTTTGTATTTCTAGAAACATATTATCAAAATTTTCAGTGGGGTTGACTGTTGTGGGAACGATTCTGACAATAATAAGGTATAGGGTAACGGAGCATGATCTATCGAGATGCATATGGGTGACACGGTGGTTTTAGCGAGTTCGGGCCTCTCACGGTGGAGATAACAGCCCTACGTCTCGTGCTCCGGAGAGGCTTTGTTTTATCTGAGTATGTATCCGGAGATTACAATGAGAGAAAGAGAGAGAGAGAGGAATGGATCCCCATACGAGAGCTAAGTCCTGAGACTAATGGCGAGAGAGGAGAGGGAGGAGAATGAGAACCTGCCCCATGTCTAGTGGTGGGGGGTGGCTTATATAAAGTGCGCCACCCCCACACCTCCTATGTTACAAGGTGGGCAGAACGAGTTTATGAAAGAGACAACTTGGCCCGAGTGATTACGGAAATACTCGGTACCTGTCATCGTGCTTTCAGACAACCAAGGTTTGAACAAAATGTCGATGGATTGCGGCACTGCGCTTCCCGACTGATCTGGGGTAAGTTCCCGCGAGGAGCAACTTGGTGACATTCGATCATCTCTTGGAAGAGGTTAACTTGTGATCAGAGTATGGATGTGTCATTAAATCCGGGCAACAAGATCGACGCATGGACTGCTCTCTCGGTGAGATGCCATTCTTATCCCGGAGGAACGTCAAGACGAGTCGGCTCTAGATTCAAACTTATGAGTTTCACACTTTGAGTCCTAGAAGAAGGCTCAAAACAGGTCCACAGAGGAGCGTTAAACTCACCTTATAGCAATTTTTTTGGTAGCCGACGAGAGCCTTAGAACTTGTTTGTTTGTTGTTCTCCACTCGGACCGGTCAGGTCGTACCGAGTGGAGATTACTCCAGTGGGGGCACGCTGAGTGCACCCACTGGATATAGTCCTCGAGACTGCCGTCGACTGCTTGCAGTTGATGGGGGTCTGAGAGAAAAAAAATCGTCTTAGATGGTACTGATAGAACTTGTTCCTCTCCGACTTGGAGGTTGAGTAGCAGTTGAGTGATCTGGAGATGGTCTTGCGTCAAGCAAAATGTTCCTTTCTGAGTTCTCTTCCAGTGGGGGCATGCTGAGTGCACCCACTGGGTGTAGTCCCCGAGCCTCTGTCGGACAAGATGAGTCGGACAGAGGGTTTAAGTCTACTGGTAAACCTCCACGCAGTCGACACGGTAAATATCTTTTAGTCTAAAATTTAGTCAATCCGATGCATCTTTAGATGCTTGACATGGTAAATAAACTCAGCCTGGAGCTGAGTCAGTCGGACTGATCTTCGTGCACTCGGCACGGAATAAATTCAGCCTGTAACTCGATCAAGCAGGTGAATCTTCGTGCTCTTGGCATGGTGAATGAATTCGGCTTTGAAATTGTCGACTATAGAAAAATCTGGACACTGTCGGTGTCAAAACCGGCGGATCTCGGGTAGGGAGTCCCGAACTATGCGTCTAGGCGGATGGTAACAGGAGACGAGGGACACGATGTTTTTACCCAGGTTCGGGCCCTCTTGATGGAGGTAAAACCCTACGTCCTGCTCGATTAATATTGATGATGTGGGTTACAAGAGTAGATCTACCACGAGATCAAGGAGGCTAAACCCTAGAAGCTAGCCTATGGTATGATTGTTGTTCGTCGTATGGACTAAAGCCATCCGGTTTATATAGACACCGGAGAGGGCTAGGGTTACACAGAGTCGGTTACAATGGTAGGAGATCTACATATCCGTATCGCCAAGCTTGCCTTCCACGCCAAGGAAAGTCCCATCCGGACACGGGACGAAGTCTTCAATCTTGTATCTTCATAGTCTTGGAGTCCGGCCGATGATGATAGTTCAGCTATCCGGACACCCCCTAGTCCGGGACTCCCTCAGTAGCCCCTGAACCAGGCTTCAATGACGACGAGTCCGGCGCGCATATTGTCTTCGGCATTGCAAGGCGGGTTCCTCCTCCGAATAATTTATAGAAGATTGTGAACACCAGGATAGTGTCCGGCTCTGCAAAATAAATTCCACATACAACCGTAGAGAGAATAATATTACACAAGTTCAATCTGCTGACGTATTTTTTGGCGTAACGTCACACCACTACCAAGCCTTCAAATTGTTTTTATTGTTCCATCTCAGCGCGTTTAGCGAGGCGGTTTCCTTGGCACGTCTTGTCTAAGCAGAGATCGTGTTCCCCTTATTCCAGGATTCCCATCAATACGGACGTGGGTAACCCAACCGTGCCATTGATTGCGGCGCTTGGGAGATAAGCGAGTTTTATCAGGCCGGTGGGGACGCATGTTTTCGTCCGCCCATATAAGGGGATAAAGATCCAACCTTTTTACATGCGCCTTCTTCCTCCTTGGCTTATCCATCTCTGCGAACTCGAGCTCTAGCGCCCAAGCCCGCACATCTCACCTCAACCTTCTCCAAATATGTCTGGAGCGGGAGGCAAGTGGATGGCCTCCTCCGTCATGGAGGGGCATATCCAGAAGCTGCGCAGCGCCGGATACTTGTCCAGCGACATCGCGCATCGGCTCCCCGACTAGGGAGAGCTCATCCCCACCCCCAGGCCCCATGAGAGGGTAGTATTCCTTCCCCATTTCCTCCGCGGACTGGGCTTCCCACTTCATCCCTTTGTCCGGGGGCTCATGTTCTACTACGGCCTAGATTTCCATGATCTGGTCCCGAATTTTATTCTCAACATCTCGGCGTTTATCGTCGTGTGCGAGGCCTTCCTCTGCATCCAGCCCCACTTCGGCTTGTGGCTCAAGACCTTCAGTGTCAAGCCGAAGGTTGTGAAGGGCAGCCAAGCGGAGTGCGGAGGCGCCATGGTGGGGAGGATGTCCCACGTTACGTGGCTGGAGGGCACCTTTGTGGAAACCATCAAGGGGTGGCAATCGGGGTGGTTCTACATCACCGAGCCGCGTGATCCTGAATGGGCAGCGGCCCCCGAATTCAGATCCGGCATCCCCACACGGCTCACCTCCTGGAAAGAGGGTGGCCGGATCTGGGGGGATTCGGAGGAGCTAACCGGACTCCAAGCCTGTATCCAGAAGCTGGTGGACAAGAAGCTCAAGCTTGTCAACATAGTCCAGGTCATGCTCATCTGTCGGATTCTCCCGTGCCAACGACGGGGCTTCAACATGTGGGAGTTCGATTCGGCGCAGCACCAGACTTTGAATGGGCTCTTCGACACTACGTACGAAGAGGTCTGGAAGGTGCTGTTCAAGGGCGCCGAGGCTCCCACATCCACTTCCGAAGATCGCGGATTCAGCTCGCAGCGTCCAGCTGACGAGGTAAGTGATATTGTCCTTTATGGGACGCTTGTTATTCATAGTTTGACTCTATGCGGGATCTAAACTCCCTTTCCTTTGATAGGACTGGCTAAAGAAGGCCGCACAGGCTATCTGTCCGGCCCCATTGCCAGAGGACCCAGCTGACGCCCGCCTAACGGGTTGCTGGCTCCGGCACCCCACGTGGTGCCGGAGAAGAAGGCCACGGGGACTCGAAGGAGTTCCCATTTTCAGGTGCTATCGGACGATGAATCCAAGGCCGACTCCTCCCACCAAGGCGGGGAGGAGAAGAAGAAAGCCTCTCCCCCAGCGGGGGGAGGGAAGAAAAGGAAGGCCTCCCCAACAAGGGAGGCCGAAGGGTCCAAGAGGGGAAAAACTCTTCCCCCGGACTGTTCCACCAACGCTAGTGACGACGACGAGGACTGGCCTCCAAGGGCCAAGCCTCTGGCGAGATCGTAAGTATCTGGACTCCCGAATAACTTCAAGGTTTTCGTTTTCCGCCACATTATGTCTTTCCAATGTCGCATACAACCCTGCAGTCCGCCTAAGGATGATCTCCCCACTTCGTCGAGCGGGTCCTTAGGGGCGTCGGATATGGATTCTCTTCCGACTGCCTCCACCCCCCGTGATGCGGACGATGTCGAGGTGGGATCCCAGGAAGGGACCCACCAGGAGGAGAGGGCCCCGGAGGTGTCGCAGGACAACCTCCCGGACTTTGCACCGGACTCAGCCCCAGAACCCATAGTGTCTCCGGAGTCCGGCGGGCGACCCCTTCGTAAGAAGGGCAAGACCGCGACGCCGGCTGCCTCCGTCCAACCGGAGGTGCCGGATAATTTGCTAGAGGCGCTCAATAGCGCCTCTATTGAAGAGGAACACCGCACTGTTATGAGTGCGGTGATTCAGAAGGTTCAGCTTGCCAAGAGCGGGCTGACCGAAGCCTGCAACAGCCTTCTAACAGGCTTTGAGGTAAGAATTTCAATACATGTAAAATGGTACCGCATAGATAGTAGCCCCTGATGCTCGGTTCGGTGTTCGGAAAGAAAAGCCGGACTGAGGATCTTTAGAAAGATAAACGCAGGAGTCATGAAAATATGTCAATATGGGATTGCAGGCTGTGCTGCTGACCTCTGCCGCACTGACTGCGGAGGTCAAAAATTTGAAGGAAAACCTCGAGCGGTCCGAGACCGAGCTCGGCCATGCCAAGAAGCAGCTCGAGGAAAAAGAAGGTGAGTAATACCTTATGAAAATCGTACCTTACAGAAAAGGATTTGGTTGCAAGAAAAATGACAAGGATAGCTGGGGTATTGCAGGGGCCACTAACGAGGTGGCGACCCTAAAGGAGGCGGTGGCCGCTGCCGAACGCAATGCGGCTGCGGAGCGCACGGAGCGAGAGAAACAGGAGGCGCGGGTGGCGGAGGTACAGCAAGAGCTCCAGGATCTCGTGAGGAAACATGAGAGCCTGGAGCGTGACTCGAAGACTCGAGAGTCTGAGCTTGCAACAGCTCTTGAGAGTGCCAAAGCCGCTAAGGCCGAAGCCTACAAGGCCCTCCAGGAGATCGAGGTGGTAAAGAAAATAGCAGCGGGTAAGGCATTTTTCATGCAAAGTAAGCATGTGAGTGTTAATTACCTGTCGCTTACCTGAATTCGGAGCTCTCCAGGAGCGTTTGCAGATCTTCCTTGCAGCGTGTTCGATGCTGCCGCATTCTACCGGGCCGAGGAGGGGAGCTCGACAGAGAAGGTCTTCTGGTCTCAGTATGCTGAGGCCGAACATCCGGTGCCCCTTAGCAACCAGCTGAAGCAGCTGGTCGAGCTCCACAAGGCGGCCGAACAGGCCATGAAGGGCCTCATAGTTCGGCTGTGGCCTAAGGAGGCCATGCCTGGGAGCTACTTCGGCCTGGCGCGGCGGCTGGTGGGTGCATGCCCGTGGGTTGAAGTCATCAAGCACTCCGCCTGTATTGAAGGTGCACGTCGGGCCCTTGCCCGCGCAAAGGTGCACTGGGGCAAGATGGATGCCCAGAAGCTTGTGACGGATCCCCCACCGGAGGGCAAGGAGCATCACACGCCCAAGATGTATTATAGGAGTGTGCTGAAGGGCGCCCGCACTATTGCGGGTGAGTGCTCCAAAGATGTAATATTTGAGTAGACTCGCATTTTGTTATCCTGTGCGCTGAAAACTTGGTTCATATGCGCTAAGCAACGCTTGTTAATTTAAAATATTACCTTCTGTGCGGCTGTTTATCAAATCTGAGAGATGGCAAGTCGTCGGCTTCAGCCCCCATGCCACGAGTGCTGGGGTGTTCGGGATAAATTTGGACACTCTTGTTCCCATATTTGGGTCCATCGAGGGAGGCGCTCAACACAACGAACAAGGCAACCGGACTTATAATGCTTGAACACTCTCACTTAGCCATAGAATTCTATAATTTTAAATTTCGGTGAAGCCCCTAGTTTTTGGAAGGCCGAATTTGGGGCGCTATCCAAGCCTTGGCTGGACAGAATCCGGTTCCTCGCTCGAAGCGGCATAAGTCTTTAGGGACTCGCAAAGAACCTCTCGAACAGCGACCAACTCTCGCCTCATCATGACAGTCAGTTTTAGCTTTCTCCACTGAGGCGTTAACCCAGCTCAACTGGGGCGCAACCGTAGTGGTTCTCCCAGTGCTACCTTAGCCGATAAAATGGAACGTAAGGTACCAAAACATGGGAGTCGGGCAAACCCAACTATTGACCCAATAACATAATTCGGAGCCGATGCATATAATGCTATAAGTTCGGGGTGCCGCACTTGTGAAAGTGTTCGGACTTATCACACCATAATGCGGGAAACATAAGCCCCTGGTGTATTTAGCCGTACCAAAATGTACGGATGCAACATGTCATAGATGAACATATGTGTAAGAAAGAAATGCAATTAGAAGCAAAAATGTGCTGCATTGCTTTACTCAATAAAAACTGTTGTAAGTGCAGGACGATACAAGTTGTGCGGCAAGCAAGGGATGGGACTGTTTAACATGTCCCCCTCCAGGGGTAGGCTACGGAATAATGCATAAAACAGATTTAATGCTCATGATGGAGACCACCTGGATTTTCGTTGTAGCCTTTCTCCTTCCCTGGCTGTTGCATCGTGGGTTCGGCATGTCTGCTGCCGGACAGGGCCTCTGCCAAACGGAGTCCTGTAGGTAAAAAATAAAAGGAAAAGAAAAAGAAACGACACACTTAAGAGCCCCTGGTGCGGTTGAGCCGCAGTCTGGGCTTATCGTGGTCGAGCCCCTTGCCCCATGCCCATGGTATCTTTAGAGCGTAATGGAGTATGCGAAGGGTCTGTCTTAATGTTTTACAGTGGCTGGGGTTGGGGCCGCACTGCTACGCGTGCTCGGAACGTGCCAGGTGGTCGTGTTGTAGGTTACTCCGGGCACGCTTAGCTGTGTCCGGCCGCTTGGCAGCCGGACTCGAGAATTGCCTAAAAAGGCTGCTTTGTACTTCTGCCGCGAGAGCCGCTGTATGTTCCTCCGTTCGGAGGGAGCGTTCAGTGTTTCCATTGACCGTGATGACTCCTCTAGGGCCTGGCATCTTGATCTTGAGGTATGCGTAGTGCGGCACCGCGTTGAACTTTGCGAACGCGGTACGTCCGAGCAAGGCATGATAGCCACTACGGAACGGGACTATGTCGAAGATTAACTCCTCGCTTCGGAAGTTATCCGGGGATCCGAAGACCACTTCCAGTGTAACTGAGCCTGTACAATTGGCTTCTACACCTGGTATGACGCCTTTAAAGGTCGTCTTGGTAGGTTTAATCCTTGAGGGGTCTATGCCCATTTTGCGCACCGTGTCCTGATAAAGCAGGTTTAGGCTGCTGCCGCCGTCCATCAGGACTCTGGTAAGATGAAATCCATCGACGATTGGGTCTAGAACCAATGTGGCGAAACCACCATGGCGAATGCTGGTGGGGTGGTCCCTTCGGTCAAAGGTGATCGGGCAAGAGGACCATGGATTGAACTTCGGGGCAACTGGCTCCATCGCGTATACATCCCTGACTGCACGCTTCCGCTCCCTTTTGGGTATGTGCATGGCATATATCATGTTCACCGTCCGCACCTGTGGGGGGAAAGCCTTCTGTCCTCTGTTGTTCGGCGGTCGGGTCTCTTCCTCGTCGTCGCTATGTAGCCCCTTGTCGCTGTTTTTGGCAATGAACTTGCCTGCCTGCTTGAACACCCAACAGTCCCTATTGGTGTGGTGAGCTGGCTTTTCAGGGGTGCCATGTATCTGGCACAAGCGGTCGAGAATTCGGTCCAAATTGGACGGACCCTGAGTTGTTCTTTTGAATGGCTTTTTCCGTTGACCGGGTTTAGAGCCTCTGAATCCGGCATTGACTGCTGTATCCTCACTGTTATCGCCGTTAATGCGGCGTTTGTTTTTGTTGCGACGTGACCTGCCACTACGGTCCTTGATATCCGGACTGCCAGAATTTTTGTTGAGGTTGTTGCTGCGTGCTAGCCAGCTGTCCTCACCCGCACAGAAGCGGGTCATGAGTGATGTAAGGGCTGCCATGGATTTCGGCTTTTCCTGTCCCAGGTGCCGGGCAAGCCACTCGTCGCGGATCTTATGCTTGAAGGCCGCGAGGGCCTCGGCATCCGAACACTCAACGATTTGGTTTTTCTTGGTTGAGAACCGTGTCCAGAATTGTCTGGCCGATTCGTCTGGCTGCTGAATTATGTGGCTTAGGTCATCTGCATCTGGTGGTCGCACGTACGTGCCTTGGAAGTTATCGAGGAATGCGGCTTCCAGGTCCTCCCAACTCCCGATTGACTCTGCTGGCAAGCTGTTAAGCCAGTGCCGGGTTGGTCCTTTAAGTTTGAGTGGGAGATATTTGATGGCGTGGAGATCGTCTCCGCAGGCCATGTGGATGTGGAGGAGATAGCCCTCGATCCAGACCGCGGGGTCTATTGTTCCATCATAAGATTCAATATTGACGGGTTTAAACCCTTTTGGGATTTGATGATCCATTACCTCATCTATGAAGCACAGTGGGTGTGCGGCGCCTCTGTACTGGGCGATATCGCGACGGAGCTCAAAAGAGCTTTGTCTGTTGTGTTCGGCCCGGCCGGACTTACTGTGTCCGGGGTGACGGTGATCGTCACATATCGTGGGGCGCCCACGTGATCCATAAATCGATCTTGGTTGTCTTGCCTTATCCTCCAATATGTCTCGCAGGTCCGGAGTGTTCCCCTGTGGCCTTGTGCTTTTCGAGCAATGCCGGGGTACGGGTCTAGTGAAGGGCCTTGAGGCCTCTCTGTCGCGACCACGGGGTGGTCGGTCAGCCGTATTGTCTCCCGATGAAGCGGGATCATATGCCTCCACCTCTAATTAGGGGAGCAGCTTACGTTTGGGGTAGCTTTTGGAGGGGCGTTCGAGTTCATGCTCTTCAGCCGCGAGGACTTCGGTCCATCTGTCGGCTAGCAGATCTTGATCAGCTCTAAGTTGCTGCTGCTTTTTCTTGAGGCTGTTTGCCGTGGCCATAAGCCTGCGTTTGAAACGCTCTTGTTCGACGGGATCCTCAGGCACGACGAATTCGTCATCGTCGAGGCTTGCCTCGACTCCGGAGGGAGGCATATAGTCCTCTACCTCTTCTTCAGCCGCTCTCTCATGAGGGCTAGCGTCCCCCTCCTCCTGTGCTGGATCTTGCTAGAGTGGTTTGCCTTCGGCGCTATCCGGTGTATTATTGTCTCCGGTGCCGGAATCCTCATTCTTGCTATGGTGGGATTTAGAGTGGCGCCGCTGATGCCGGCGCTTGGGCTGTTTCTTGGAGGGGTCATCCTCCGCTATTCCTTCGCTGTTCCCATCCTTTGGGATATCCACCATGTATATGTCGTATGAAGAGGTGGCTTTCCAGTGCCCGGTGGGCGCTGGTTCTTGGTCGTCTCCGGCATCGTCGTCCATACCGTCGATGTCTTCAGAGTCGTAATCTAGCATGTCAGTTAGATCGTCGACAGTGGCTACCAAGTGGGTGGTGGGTGGGCTTTGAATTTCTTCGTCGTCCGCATCCCAACCGTCCTGGCCGCAGTCCGGCCAGGCCTCTCCTGATAACGAGAGGTACTTTAGCAAACTCAAGATGTCGCCAAAAGGTGAGTGTTGAAAGATGTCCGCTGCGATGAACTCCATGATCGGCGCCCAATTGGATTCGACTGGAGGGGGCGCGGGAGGTCCGGAGTCCGACAAGGAGTCCGGCACCTCGGAGTCACGAGCTTCATGGGGGACAAGATCGGTGTTCGGCTCTATCGCCGTAGAGGTTGCAGCCACCAAGGCGGTGTCTAGCCATCCATCCTTGGTCTGCACAGCCGGCTCCGAGTCGAAGATCGGAGTGGGTTCGAGTGCGGCCTCCAGGGTACCGTCCGGCTGCAGAGCTAAATCATGCCCATCGTGACAGTACGACACACTCGGCTGTGACTCGAATCCGTCGAGGATCAAGTCCCCGCGGATGTCAGTCGTGAAGTTCAAACTTCCAAATCTGACCTGACGGCCAGGGGCGTAGCCTTCGATCTGCTCCAGCTGGCCAAGCGAATTGGCCCGCAGTGCGAAGCCGCCGAATACGAAGATCTGTCCGGGGAGGAAGGTCTCACCCTAGACTGCATCGTCGTTGATGATCGAAGAAGCCATCGAGCCTATCGGTGATGACACAGAGGAACTCTCAATGAAAGCACCAATGTCGGTGTCAAAACCGGCGGATCTCGGGTAGGGGGTCCCAAACTGTGCGTCTAGGCGGATGGTAACAGGAGACGAGGGACACGATGTTTTTACCCAGGTTCGGGCCCTCTTGATGGAGGTAAAACCCTACGTCCTGCTCGATTAATATTGATGATGTGGGTTACAAGAGTAGATCTACCACGAGATCAAGGAGGCTAAACCCTAGAAGCTAGCCTATGGTATGATTGTTGTTCGTCCTATGGACTAAAGCCATCCGGTTTATATGGACACCGGAGAGGGCTAGGGTTACACAGAGTTGGTTACAATGGTAGGAGATCTACATATCCGTATTGCCAAGCTTGCCTTCCACGCCAAGGAAAGTCCCATCCGGACACGGGATGAAGTCTTCAATCTTGTATCTTCATAGTCTTGGAGTCCGGCCGATGATGATAGTTCGGCTATCCGGACACCCCCTAGTCTGGGACTCCCTCAGACACTCTAGGGAGTAATCGTTCCAGTATTACTTCTTATATTGACCGTTAGATTTTGCATGAAAGGGTTATTTGTAAGAGTACATTGTATCCATAGAGGAGCTTCATTTTCACCCTTTTGCATGAAAGGGGTATTTGTCCGAGTGGACGTGCTTCCCGACTGATCGGGGCATGTTGACTGCAAGGAAAAACTTTGTGGAACTTTTATGTCTCCCAGAGGAGATAGACTAGTGGTCTAACATGGACGTGCCATGAAACCCGAGTGACGAGGCTAGTGTGTGGGCTGACTCTCCGGAGAGAGGCCAGTCATTATCCCGGGGGAACACATGCACATGCCATCTATGAGTCCAAGTTTGTGAAACTGACGCCTTGGAGCCTTGGATAGGGCCAATTGAATCCGTAGCGGAGCGTTGTTTTCACCCTTTTGCAGTCCTGAAGATGACTTTAGGTAATGATTTGGGCGATCGTCCGAGTGGACAGTACTAGCCTTATAGATTTTCGGCAGACCGAGCATGTATGGTCAGAAAGATATTCCTGATGTGATCAATGGGTTGATTGAATGGGCGCAACCCCTGAGGGCGGCATGGCCAACGGCTGTGCGTAGCCCCCGAGTGATGCTTGAAGGAGGTAAGCTTGCTACAGAGTGTGATATGAGGTTTGATCATATGAGTAACTTAGTCGTTCCTGTGTTGGGGGTGTAGAGGTAAAGAAATGACCAACTAATGGTGAAGTGCGAGGCGGCCGTGGGGCGATGATGTGTACAACCGAGTGACGACGCACGGGGCAGCCGAGTGGTGAAGACGTGCACAACCGAGTGGCAACGCGCGGAGTGACCGAGTGGTTAAGACGTGC
Organism: Triticum aestivum; assembly: GCF_018294505.1. Taxonomy (NCBI): domain Eukaryota; kingdom Viridiplantae; phylum Streptophyta; class Magnoliopsida; order Poales; family Poaceae; genus Triticum; species Triticum aestivum. The sequence goes on from NC_057798.1 coordinate 564,565,367, forward strand.
CCAACTGAGTGACAATGTGTGGGGCGGCCGAGTGGTGAAGACGTGCCCAACTGAGTGGCGACGCGCGGGGTGACCGAGTCATGATGTGTGAGGTGGCCGAATGATGAAGACATGCACAACTGAGTGGCAATGTGCGGGGCGGCCAAGTGGTGAAGGCGTGCACAACCCAGAGGCGACGCACGGGGCGGCCGAGTGGTGAAGACGTGCACAGCCGAGAGGCGACGCACGGAGCGACCGAGTGGTGAAGACGTGCACAATCGAGAGGCGACACACGGAGCGGCTGGGTGGTGAAGACGTGCACAACCGAGTGGCACAGTGCGGGACGGCCGGGTGAGGATGCGTGAGGTGGCTGAGTGAAGGACTACGTGTCCAGCCAAGTGGTGATGCGCGGGGTGGTTGATTGACAGATTGCGTGTACAAACAAGTGGCAGAAATGGTCTTCGAAGGAGTTAGCCACATGCTTTCGAAGCTAATGTAGCAACGAGGTCGGTGTAGTGTGGTTGCGACACAACAAGACCGGCGTGAAAACTGAGTCTGGGTAGGAATTAAGATGGCGTGCATAGTGTCTGGGTGATTATAAAACTTGTCAAAGTGGCGGATCGAATGCACTTATTGAAGTGAAGGATCTGACTGGTGATGAAGTACTCGACCACTCAGGAGAGTGTCATTACAAATGAGATGCAACCCCCGAGTGCGGCGTAGCCCCCGAGCGTACTATAGGCTTCGACAATGGATATGTCGGAATACGAGAAATATAGTTTTGAATGGATGATTTGCAATTCATCGAGTCAGACTCGGGTAAAGATGAGGAGAAGCTTCCGAGTGATGCTCGAAAGAGGCAAACTCGCAAAAGAGTGAAGTGTGAAGTTTAATTATAAAAGGGACTTATCTGTCTCATGCCTGACGAGGTCTATATCATTGATACGATGAAGAGGATTCCACAGAGGGGCTGGCCGGATGTGTTTGAAGTCAACAGAGTGACAAGGTCGGTGTTGTGGTGCGTTGGGACCAGTATGGTGACCGAGTCCGAGCAGCGATGAAGTTGGCGCATAGGGCCATCGAGTGGTCGCGTAACTTGTGTAAAAAATGGCACGAGCCAACGAAATAATTTCTCGAGGAAATTTGATGTGTCTTGAAATGATTTGTGTGAATAACACCCATAGACACCTGTTGGGAGTGCAAGGGGCTTGCTGGTTAACCAGCAAGAGTCTGAAAGAGCGAAGGATCCGTTCGAACTTGTCGAAGCGACGGATCCGACTGAACTAAATACTGGCTCAAATAAAATGGAAGTGTAGTGTTTCGACTGAGTTGCAGCCCCGGAGGACCGATGCAAACTCGAAATTAAGAACGACACATGGTGTTCGTGAATGATGTATGCGAAAAAAAATGAAAGTTGGACTCGGGAGTCTATAGGATCGAAAGTATGTCTAGAGGGGGGGTGATTAGACTTCCTAAGCCAGCAATCTCATTTGTGATGAGAGCAAGCCTAGAGTACATTTCAGCGAAACCTTCACCATCCTTCATTTTGAACTTGTCAAGTTGACTTTGAAGCACATCCAATTTGGATTCCTTGACGGAGTCGGTACCTTCGTGCATATCAATCAAAGTATCCCAAATTTCCTTTGCATTCTCAAGGCGGCTAATTTTGTTGAATTCTTCGGGGCACAATCCGTTGAAGAGAATATCACAAGCTTGAGCGTTGTATTGTAGTATCTTCAACTCTTCCGCGGTAGCTTCACGGTTCAGTTCTCTCCCATCGAATAATTCACCTTGCAAGCCAATACACACAATAGCCCAAACGGCGGGGTTATGTCCAATAATATTCATTTTCATCTTATGCTTCCAACTAGCAAAATTAGTACCATCAAAGTAAGGACCTCTACGGTGGTAATTTCCCTCGCTAGACGCCATACTCTCCTAGGTTGTGAAACCAAGGCTATGATCACCAAAAGCTATGGAAATCAAGGCAAATGGAGACCGTAGCTCTGATACAAATTGTAGGATCGAAAGTATGTCTAGAGGGGGGGGTGATTAGACTACTTGACCAATTAAAAAAATCTAGCCTTTTCCCAATTTTAGTTCTTTGAAGATTTTAGCAACTTAGCACAAGTCAAGCAATCAAGATATAGTTCAAGCAAGTATGCAAAGAGTATATGAGCAATGGAAAGTAAAGCATGCAACTTGCAAGAAGGTAAAGGGATGGGATTGGAGGGTGCAAACGCAATTGGAGACACGGATGTTTTTGGCATGGTTCCGATAGGTGGTGCTATCGTACATCCACGTTGATGGAGACTTCAACCCACGAAGGGTAACGGCTGCGCGAGTCCACAGAGGGCTCCACCCACGAAGGGTCCACAACGAAGCAACCTTGTCTATCCCACCATGGCCATCGCCCATGAAGGACTTGCCTCACTAGGGTAGATCTTCACGAAGTAGGCGATCTCCTCGCCCTTACAAACTCCTTGGTTCAACTCCACAATCTTGTCGGAGGCTCCCAAGTCACACCTAACCAATCTAGGAGACACCACTCTCCAAAAGGTAATAGATGGTGTGTTGATGATGAACTCCTTGATCTTGTGCTTCAAATGATAGTCTCCCCAATACTCAACTCTCTCTCATAGGATTGGATTTGGTGGAAAGATGATTTGAGTGGAAAGCAACTTGGGGAAGGCTAGAGATCAAGATTCATATGGTTGGATTGGAATATCTTGGTCTCAACACATGAGTAGGTGTTCTCTCTCAGAAAATGAATGCTGGAAGTGTAGGCACGTTCTGGTGGCTTCCCTCACGAATGAGGAGAGGGTGGAGGGGTATATATAGCCTCCACACAAAATCTAACCGTTACACACAATTTACCAAACTCGGTGGGACCGAATCAGAAAACTCTGTCGGACCGATTTAGTTCATAATATGACCGTTAGGCACTTCGGTGGGACCGACATGTCAACTTGGTGGGACCGATATCATTAGGGTTAGGGCATAACGTAATCTCTGTTTGACCGATTACACAAACTCGGTGGGACTGACTTTGGTAATAAGCAAAACAAAGAGTTGGTCAGGCAGACTCGGTGGGACCGATTCGCTCATCTCGGTGGGACCGAAACATTACGAAAAGGATACAGGGAGTTTGCATTGCGAACTCGGTGAGACCGAGATTTCTATCGGTTAGGCCGAAGTGACTAGCGTTTCTGGCAGTGGCTATGTCAACTGAACTCGGTGGCGCCGGATAGATTAAATCGGTGGGGCCGAGTTTGACTTTTGGTTTGGGACATATGTGGATATGAGAAAGTGGTTGAGGGCTTTGGAGCATATCACTAAGCACTTTAAGAGCAAGCAATCCATTAAGCAACACCTCATCCCCTTTTAATAGTATTGGCTTTCCTATGGACTCAATGTGATCTTGGATCACTGAAATAGAAATTGTAGAGTCTTGATCTTTAGATCTTGAGCCAATCCTTTGTCCTTAGCATTTTGAGGGGTCCACATTCCTAATCCATGCCATGCCAATCATTGAACTTTCCTGAAATATTTATCTTGAAATAGCATTAGTTCAATGAGGTATTTGTTGTTAATCATTACCAAAACCACCCAGGGATAGTTGCACTTTCAATCTCCCCCTTTTTGGTAATTGATGACAACATATAGATCAAAGCTTCAACAAATGATAATAAGATTGAAATACATCATCGCTTTGAGAAGTACGTGATAAGCAAGAGCTCCCCGTAAATTTGTGCATTATTTAAAACTTGCTTTGGACTGTAAATGCACAATTTGTTAGGATAATGGGTCACTCTTCCATGTCACATACATCTTGGTGGAGCACTCAAAATGATAACAATTAAAAGCATGCACTCATCACCAAGCAAAGTGAATGATAATATATGGATATAAGGGATAATATCATTCAAGCACACATTAAAGTAGCATATGATCAAACACATGATCATCCAAGTATCTCACAAAAGACATAATGTAACAAGAAAGCATACAATAAAGTTCAACCAAATAAAGTGCAAGAGAGACAAAAAGAAACACACACACACTCTCTCTCTCTCTCTCGAAGGCTATGATCTATACATATTTCTCCCCCTTTGGCAACAAGTTACCAAAAAGTTAAAATATGCATAGTGCTATGCGTCTCTCAGGTTTGGTCTCCATGAGGTGGTGTAGAGATGACTCCCAGGACGAAGGCTTCTGTTGATGGTACCTGGAGCTGGTGGAGTGGCTGTTGGAGGTGGCACTGCAGCTGTGGCTGCTGGTGCAGATGTGGTTGCTCTAGTATCAGGAGCAAGCACTACATTAGACCTCTGACCTCGTGGCACATGCACTCGCTGAAAAACATGTGTTGTTGTCTTTCCTTTGCTTCCTCCTAGAGCTGCTCTACTGCTGACTGAATCTCAGTTACTTTGACATCAAGATCATAGAGTTTTTTGCTCAATGATTCTCTCCAAACTCTCTTGATTTTGAGTCAGGGTGGCCAAGACCTTCTCAATCCTCAAGGTAGATTGGATCATAAATTCAGGTTGGTCTTGTTTTCTCTTTAGGAATACCTGAGATGCCTCTTCTGCACTTGGCATCTTTGCAGCCTTATTTGCCCTTGCCTTTGCTCTCTTCTCATGTGCTTGCACTGATGAAGGATCATTCTCATCCATGACCACTGTGTTGTCTTCAAATTCTGGCTTGAGAGGTAAGTGCTCCTTGTCCAGCAAATAAGTGCTTGTGCCCATCTTTGAGTTGATGAGCACCTGAATTTGTGGAGCATACCCACAAGACCTCTTCTGATTTGCAGCCATCCTCTTGATTGTTTCTACAATCAGACTCATCACCTTGAATTTCTGAGGAACATAAAAATGTGCAGCAAGTTGATTGAATGTCCTCTTATCATCATGTGATCTCCAGACTTGGGCAAAAGAGTATGCCTCAGGATGGTGTTGATTGTAGGCAGACCAGACAGCAAGTACTTCACAGAGCCAAACTTATGAGTTTCAAGGGCTTCATCAGGAATTGCCTTATACATACTTGCCATTGAGTTGTGGTCTTTCTTGTTCCTGGCATACACATCCTAGTCATCCTCATGAGCTGTTGGGGAATTTATAAACTTGGCCCATTCATCAACAATTGATTGGTACCTAGTACCTTCAGACATCCATACTATCCTTCCATCGGGATAGAAATGAGCAGTGGAGTAGAATTGCATGATTAGCTCCTCATTCCATTTAGTGGGCTTCTGGCCAACAAACTTGTCAACTCCACAAGGCTTGAAGCTATCATATACACCTGGGAAGTGATCTTCATTCTCTCTGATGTATGTACAGTCAACCCATCTCATGTCACAGACAATTAGCTTCTTGTCAAGCAGAATGGTCTCATAAAAGTCTTGCTGTTCCTTAGTGTGGAACCTGTAATCCACATCAGTTCTCCTTCTCATAGCATAAGGGTCATTTTTTTTCTCCAAAGTCTCAGACCTGCATCCTTCCTGATGCTCATGTCCTCTGCCACTGGATGAGTGTCATTGTGGTCTGGGATCTTTGGTTTGAACTTTCTCAGCACTTGGGCTTCTGCTTCTTCTTCTTTAGCTTCAGGAACTTGGGCCTTGTTCTTCTCTTCAGCAGGGATGTTTCTTGTGCTTCTCTTGGGTGCAGACTTGGTGGATGGAGCTGTAGCTTTGGGAGCAGGTTTGGGCTTAGGAGCAGCCCCTGACTAGTTTGCATCTCCGATAAGCTTTTGTGCCTTAGGTGCTGGTGCAACATCCTCTTCCTCTACCTCTTCATCATCAGATGGATCTCTCACCATAGTTGACTTGCCAAGTACTTTTGCAGTAGTGGTTCTTTCCCTCTTCTTTTTCTTGTCATCAATAGTTGCCTCTTCATCGTCAGATTCAATTGTGAATTTCATGGTTTGTCCTGTGGAAACTTTTCTTGGCTTGGATGTTGGGGTTCTCCTAGCTGGTGCCTTCTTGTTCAAACCAGGCTTTGTAGATGCAGCAGTGCCAAACTCCTTCTTCACCACTTTCCTCTTTGAGATGGCCTCATCCCCAGCTGCAACATAATCTTCATCTTTAGAATCTGAGGTTCTCTTCTTCCTTGCTCTAGTGGCTTCCTTGGGCAAATTACTTGGTGTGCTCCTACTGCCCTCATCATAGCTGCTTGAGGGACTAGTGCCCTCACTCATATGCTCTGGTTGTTCAGATCTGTTTTGGCTGTCACTCTGGTCAGACATCTTGGCAAGTAAACTAACAACAAACCCTGTGAATGGATATAGATGAGGTAGAGTAGATGAGCATCACAAAGTACAAAGGTTTTGAAAAACAAATGAGTCAAAAACTTAGTTTTAGTTCTCTACAGAAATGATCTCGGAGCTACCGAATTGATAAACTCGGTGATAACGAAGCAACATTTGGAACCTAGACTAGTGAACTCGGTCAGACCGAGTCACAGTTTGGTGGCACCGAGATTTCTAGGGTTTCACAGAGAATTGAACTCGGTCACACCGATTTGCAATTTCCGGTCAGACCAAAAAGCGCATGTGCAATGGCCTAAGCCAAATCGGTGAGACCGATTTCTATGATTCGGTCGGTCCGAGATGAGTTCTGCGGAGAGCTAACCCTAAATTTTTCAAATCAAACTAAGCCTAAGGAAGATTTAGCTTGATAGATCGATTTCATTCATGGCAAGAATCATGGCATTGTCCTCATGCTTAGAATCGAAGGTGAATAGACAGCACAAGGGGTCGAACACATAACCTAGTTCGGCGGGTGTTCGCTACGACGGCGACGGCGGAGCAGATTCTGTCAACAGCAGCAGAAACCAGCGGCGGGAGGTCGCTGGCGGCGAGGAGGCGATCCGGAGACCCGAGGAGGCAGAGAAGGACGCGCGGGCTGAGGGGTTTTGAAGAATTTTCCAAAATCTCACCCCTGGGTATTTATATCTCGACCCTGTCGGTGTGACCGAGTGGAACAACTCGGTGGCACCGAGATTGCAGAATCACAAGCGGTTGCTGCAACTCGGTGTGACCGAAGTGTTCAAATCGGTTGTACCGAGATGAAAACCTAGATCAACTTAGTGAACTCGGTTTGACCGAAATGGATATCTCAGTCAGACTGAAATGCAAAAGGAGGTTTTGGAATTTTAAGTCTATGATGAATCGGGGATTCCGAGTGCTCCTCACACAGAGTGGTTCGAATCTGACTTGATCAAACTTTGTGATGTAGCATGAATAGAGTTTGAGACAAGAAAAGCATAAACAGCTAGAGAAGGTTCTTAGGCATTATTTTCCATCCACTTGGCAAAAAGAAAAAGCCAATCACTCAAAACAACAAAGGGATGTCCTCGAATGAGTAAAATATGCAACCAACATGCTCATGCAATAAAATGGCAAATGAAATATGTGGCAAAGCATGCACAAACACTCTAGCATCTATCAAGCAATTTGCGATGACTAGGTCATCTATATATGAGTATATTGACTTAGGAGTCAAATGAGAACATTTGATCATAGGTCATACTCATCGTTTAATAAGCACAAGTGGGGTTACCACTTTTACATAAATCATTGTTGCGTTCACACCATTAGAGTTGTTTTAGCTCAATTCTTAGAGTAAAGCTCCCCGTAGATGTGATATCCCTCCTAAGAGGGATGAACTAACCTTGGGTTTCCTCGATGATGACTTCATGTAGGTGTTGAAGATGTGGATGCTCAATGTTGATGTAGATCATTCGGAGCTATCCATTGGAGTGAGTTGCACTTTCAATACCTACACGGGTTAGTCCCACAAGGAACAAACAAGGATATCCATAGACATAGAGTGAAGTACACACAAGATGATGTCCATGAAAGCATTTGGTTACCTTGTCCCTTGTCTTACCAACAAGACGATTTGTGAATCCTTGAACTAGTGCAAGATGTGGAAGTTTATTGCACTTGTCCTTGCCAAAATGATGTGAGTGAAGTGTGTTGGCGGAGTCACCCTCAAGAACTCTCTAGTTCTTCTTCTTCGGGATCCACATCATCTTGATGGGAATCCTTGGGGTTGTAGTCGTACTTGATGAAGTATAACTTGATGTAGTCTTGGGAACCCACTTGACCAAGGCCTTAGGAGCTTCTTCAAATGCATATTTTTCCTCTTGAAGCTTATCCTTGCCTTTTTGCTTGTGGTCTTGTGGTGGAAGATCATCTTGAGCTTGTGTCCCTTGAAAATAAGTAGGATCATACTTATCTTGTTGAGGAACAAACTTCATCTTGGGGTATTGATCTTCTTCCCACTCAACTCCATTGGCATTGAACTTTCATTCAAAACCATCACCTTGATTCTTCCGGTGCTTTCCTTGCTTGCGTACTATTTCCTCAAATTGCTTGCTTCCGGCAAGGCTCTTGTAAACACCTTTCTCTATAATTCCCTTCAATAAGATATTTTCTTGCTCGAGTGTAACTTGGCTAAGAGAATAATTACTGGAATCAAGAGAACTACTAGAAGCAACAACATTGGATTTAGCATGATTATTGTTACTACTAGAAGAAGAATCTTTCTTACTTTTGTTGCTAGATTTTACTTGTGGCATGTAAGTAGATAAGAGTAAATGCTTGGCAATGTAATAAGAACTTTTCTTGCGAAGGTCATCATTGATTACCTTCAAAAACTCATGCTCTTGCTCTAGGTTGAGCTTTTCAAAGCATAACTTCTCATGAGTCTTTAAAAGTTCTCGATGATCTTTCCAAGGTAGTTTCATGAGCTAACTTAAGAGTGTTTAATTCTTTAGTTAGACGCTCAATCATCTCCTTATCATTGTCATTTGTTTTATCTTGATTAGCATGATTAATTGACGTTTCATCATAGTTTTCATCACTAGAGTTGTCAACAAGTAAATCATCATCACCTAACAAGTCATCTTCATCACTATTGAAATAAACATACTCAGGGTGTGATACCTTTGGGCCTTTAGCCATGAAGCATCTTCCAATTCCTTCATTTGGTGAGTCAAATATGTCATAGGAGTTGGTTGACATAAGTGCTAGACCGGCAACACCTTCATCTTGAGTATATTCGAAGTCGGAGTGATAACTTATCTCGGAGTGATGGTCGGAGTCGGAGCCGGATACCCATTCACCAACATGAGCTTGATGTCTTTGCTTTGTGTAGCTCTTTGATGATTTGTCCTTCCTTTTAGAATCCTTGCTTCTCCAGGAGGTTCTTCGTTCATAACGATCATCTCTACTCCTTCTCTCTCTTGGTGGCGATTCTTCTCTTCTACTTCTTTTAGGTGAATCTTCTCTCCTTTTGTAGGGAGCCGTACACTCATTGGAGTAGTGTCCGGGTCTTCCACAATTGTAGCAATTACGTTCACGACTCAAAGATCTTTTGTCATTGTACGATCTTGACTTGGAATTTTTTCCTTGCTTCTACTCTTGTAGAATTTGTTGAAGTTCTTCACCATTAGGCTCAATTCATCATTGAAGGTTTGTTTCTCACTTGATGATGTAGGAGCATCACACGAGGCTTTGTAAGCACCACTTGATTTATTGTGAAGCTCTTCCTTATCCTTGAGTGACATCTCATGACCAACAATTCTTCCAATGACTTTCGTTGGCTTGAGATCTTTGTAATTGGGCATCATTTGGATCAATGTGCACACGGTATCATATTTTCCATCCAAGGCTCTTAGGATCTTATTGATGATGAATCTATCAGTCATCTCTTCACTTCCTAAGCCGACAATCTCATTTGTGATGAGAGCAAGCCTGGAGTAGATTTCAGCGACACCTTCACCATCCTTCATTTTGAACTTGTCAAGTTGACATTGAAGAACATCCAATTTGGATTCCTTGACGGAGTCGGTACCTTCGTGCATATCAATCAAAGTATCCCAAATTTCCTTTACATTCTCAAGGCGGCTGATTTTGTTGAATTCTTCGGGGCACAATCCGTTGAAGAGAATATCACAAGCTTGAGCATTGTATTGCAGCATCTTCAACTCTTCCGCGGTAGCTTCACGGTTCGGTTCTCTCCCATAGAAGAATTCACCTTGCAAGCCAATACACACAATAGCCCAAACGGCGCGGTTATGTCCAAAAATATGCATTTTCATCTTATGCTTCCAACTAGCAAAATTAGTACAAAGTAAGGACCTCTACGTTGGTAATTTCCCTCGCTAGACGCCATACTCTCCTAGGTTGTGAAACCAAGGCTATGATCACCAAAAACTATGGAAATCAAGGCAAATGGAGACCGTAGCTCTGATACCAATTATAGGATCGAAAGTATGTCTAGAGGGGGGGCGGTGATTAGACTACTTGATCAATTAAAGAAATCTAGCCTTTTCCCAATTTTAGTTCTTGGCAGATTTTAGCAACTTAGCACAAGTCAAGCAATCAAGATACAGTTCAAGCAAGTATGCAAAGAGTATATGAGTAGCGGAAAGTAAAGCATGCAACTTGCAAGAAGGTAAAGGGATGGGATTGGAGCGTGCAAACGCAATTGGAGACACGGATGTTTATGGCGTGGTTCCAATAGGTGGTGCTATCGTACATCCACGTTGATGAAGACTTCAACCCACGAAGGGACTGCGTGAGTCCACGGAGGGCTCCACCCACGAAGGGTCCACAACGAAGCAACCTTGTCTATCCCACCATGGCCATCGCCCACGAAGGACTTGCCGCACTAGGGTAGATCTGCACGAAGTAGGCGATCTCCTTGCCCTTACAAACTCCTTGGTTCAACTACACAATCTTGTCAAAGGCTCCCAAGTGACACCTAACTAATCTAGGAGACACCACTCTCCAAAAGGTAATAGATGGTGTGTTGATGATGAACTCCTTGATCTTGTGCTTCAAATGATAGTCTCCCCAACACTCAACTCTCTCTCATAGGATTGGATTTGTTGTAAAGATGATTTGAGTGGAAAGCAACTTGGGGAAGGCTAGAGATCAAGATTCATATGGTTGGATTGGAATATCTTGGTCTCAACACATGAGTAGGTGGTTCTCTCTCAGAAAATGGATGCTGGAAGTGTAGGCACGTTCTGATGGCTTCCCTCACGAATGAGGAGAGGGTAGAGGGGTATATATAGCCTCCACACAAAATCTAACCGTTACACACAATTTACCAAACTCGGTGGGACCGAATCAAAAAATCCGGTCAGACCAATTTAATTCATAATGTGACCGTTAGACATTTCGGTGGGACCGACATGTCAACTTGGTGGGACCGATATCATTAGGGTTAGGGCATAACGTAATATCGGTTTGACCGATTACACAAACTCGGTGGGACCGACTTTGGTAATAAGCAAAACAAAGAGTTGGCCAGGCAGACTCGGTGGGACTGATTCACTCATCTCGGTGGGACCAAAACATTATGAAAAGGAAACAGGGAGTTTGCATTGAGAACTCGGTGTTGCTTAATGGATTGCTTGCTCTTAAAGTGCTTAGTGATATGCTCCAAAGCCTTCAACCACTTTCTCATATCCACATATGTCCCAAACCAAAAGTCAAACTCGGCCCCACCGATTTGATCTATCCGGCGCCACCGTGTTCAGTTGACATAGTATTGGCTTTCCTATGGACTCAATGTGATCTGATCACTGAAATAGAAAATATAGAGTCTTGATCATTAGAGCTTGAGCCAATCCCTTGTCCTTCGCATTTTCAGGGGTCCACATTCCTAATCCATGCCATGCCAATCATTGAACTTTCCTGAAATACTTATCTTGAAATAGCATTAGTTCAATGAGCTATATGTTGTTAATCATTACCAAAACCACCCAGGGATAGTTGCACTTTCAGAGTCACATAACCAGTACTAAGCAAGTATGTGAAAATAAGCAGCCGAGTGTAGAGGTACACTCGGTGGTGTGGCTCCGAGTGAACGTGATGTGTGAATTACAGGATACCCGGGAAGATGGAAATAATAGAATGTAAAATGACTTAGCTGTCTGAAGGCACGCGAGTGGCCGAGTGGTGATAAGGCGACCAACCGAGTGGCAACGTGCGGGGCGGCCGAGTGGTGATGAGGTGACCAACCGATGTGACACGCGGGGCAGTCGAGTGGTGATGAGGTGACCAATCGAGTGGCGACGCGCGGGGCGACCGAGTGGCGACGCGCGGGGCGACCGAGTGGTGATGAGGTGACCAACCAATGG